>NW_026919437.1:0-16067 GCF_032062105.1 Saccostrea cuccullata
ACTTCTTTGTATCGTCTACATTTATGAGAAAAATTTGTAATCCTGCTTGTTTTTAATTGTTTAAAACTATCTTCATTATTAAATGCATAATTCTTAGTAAATGTAGATTAGATGCAATTAGATACATCATTATATAGTTTTTGTACAAAAAGGGCATAATATGGATATTAAATAATTTCACATATTATAATATTCGTGTATAGATCCTCAAATTTTACTTACATCGATGTCCGTTCCAAACACTCGTTTAAATCTGGGTCTGTCGTCCATGCTGGTCATTGTTTCTTTGACTCGGATAGTGTTAAGGACCTCAGATAAGGGATCCCGATCCCGATCCATAATTATCGAACTGACCGCCGTCCACCAGTATCCTAAAATCAAAATATTGTCCCGGAGTATCGATCTACCAATTCACGGATTCCGAATAATTCACCATTTTATGGCACTATCTTCCACTGATATTGTTTAATGTTTTATTCAATTTTCGCAGTAGCATTCTTTATTCATTTGTGACGGTTTACGACCGTGGTGTCGGCGCAATGAGAGCGAGTGACAGTGTGTAACGATCGCTCGCTGAGTAGGTATCAAATACACAAGAGGCCGTACAATTCCACACCAGTAAATACATATATTTTTTGTCAAACCCTAAATCAATAACCTATTTTAAAAGATTTAACACACATAGATTGGAATTATATTGCCTCTAACATCCGGCCCTATATGTACACTTTTCTCGACTGATGCTTTTTGAATGATCAAAACCCTAAAGCAATTATCTCTTTACTCACAACTTCGTTAATTATTAAATAATGTTCTAAAGTAAAATAGAAGTCAAAGGCAGATTTATAATCTATGCATCCTGTGGCATCCCAAACGGTTTTGTCACACAAGATAATACAAACTGTGGTCTGAATCCAGGTGACAGTGTAAATAACATTTTAATGTTACCACGTTAACAATTTCTAAACAAAACACTCTTTTTCGATTATGTTCGTCCGTAAAAGAATCAGGTGACAAAACAATGGTCTGGTGCACCATTTTTCTTTAGCTTTCAAAGAAGAAAATGGAAAATGAAACCTGATGAATAGTGTCGATAGTTCGTATGTATATATTATAGTGTTTGTAACATCCGGAACAAGTAAAATGACAACAGGAAAAAAATCCTCTATCTTCCAAGTGTTTTAATTATTATTTTCCAAAAGCTTTCGGTGTTTGTTAAAATACATATCCAACTTACTTTTGATACCCTTAGTGTTGAATTATATGAAAAATTGACGTCTTTGCAAAGGGTTTTCTGCAGACATATGCATCGCGGTGATTCAGATATGTTGCATTGTGAAAGCGTTTCCACTGTTTCAAATACTATACCGAAAACAAACTGACGGCAAAAAGTCAAAACTTCACATAACTCAAACACTCATAAGTAAGTCTCTTCCTATACTAGGTGTCAATCTATGTCTACTTTGAATTTATCATTTATCGGTTCTTAAATTATTAAAGGGTAATGGAAATGGGTAGCAATTCTTTTATATGTTTTAGAGTTTGGCGAAATAAAACCAACAAAAAAAACCGCATCGAAATCGATGCAAGTTTAACGGAGTTATTGCCCGTTGAAAGCGTCTATTTTTACCTGTTATGAAAATCCAATCAAGCAAAAATAGAATCGATCGAAAACGAGGCTATATCGCCGTGACGTCACTACATTGACAGATTAGGCGGATTAGTATGGATTACAACGAGATTAGTTCCGACAACAACGACGATATCAGCCTTGATATGTCAGATGGATCTTCAGTTTTTGATGAACCAGATGGATTGGGTGTCGAACTTGGTACAAGACCTTACCAGTTTGAACCAGAAGCCGATTCTGACGAGGAATTGGTAGATGAAAACAACACACAGCCCAGCGAGGACGAGCGCTTGGGGAATACTGACTGGTTAGAAAATGGCATTTTTTCCAGTTAGATTGCTTAATGTGACATATGTAGTCCAATATTTAGACTTAATAACCATATAAAGCAACATAAATTGCGTAATTTACTTAGGGTATGGCTGAACTATGAACATTTTCTGCTGAAAGGTGATTGCCTTCAAGGCATCGTACTTTTACCTTCTTGTTTGATTACTGGCAAATCTGTTACCAAAAAATCACATTCACTATAGGATCATGATAACCCTCCTATAAATTATGTTGGCTAAATTTTAGCTAAATGTTTCGTTATTATTTTTAGGCTTTTTAATATTGGACTTATGTATAATATTGTTTGAATACACTGTGCCTATACTGTGGTTTCCTTAGTTACATTACAAAACCAGTATCAACCATATTTTTATGCCGTTTTGAAAATAGCATGAAGTAACTAGAAATATTCTGCATTTAGTTTCTAACAAATACAATTTTTGGTTTATGAGTTGGTTGCTTGGGAACGAAATTTCAGTACAGAAAACTGCACTCCACAGTAAATGGGGCTTGGGGAGGGAGATGTACTTGTGTTATGACGTATTCATCATCTGAAAACAGTAATATCACAGATTTTTTCTATTAAACTTTTAATTCCTATACTGTATTAAAAATAGCTTTAATTTGTCAACAGGTGCACTTGTGAGCAGTGTGTTGCGATGCCTAATGCAGAAGAGTGTGTATGCTGCCAGGAGATACCAGAAATCAGATGCGTGACAGAAGAAGACCATCGACACTGCATTACACAGCACAATGGGTTCTCCCCAGTATGTCTTCACCCTTCTGTTTTGAGGACGGCATACCATTCGTATAGACAGCAGTATGCAGAACTTCCGGAAACTAATGGGTAATAATTCTGATTCAATTCAATGAAACAAATGTTAAAATGAAATCAGAATCAGTTTATTTCGCTCAAACCATACAATATGGTACATGAGGAACATAAACTATAAACTTTAAATGAAACATAAATAAGACTAATTGGCTGTTCATTGTTTATTGAACATAGAGACTCACTTTAGAACAAATTGCACAGTGAACTTATCAAATTGTTTGATAATCCACAATGTCTCAAATTTATACAAACAGAAAATGAAACCAAAAATATTACAAACTCAACAAAATGAAAACATTAACACAACAATAGGAAAAAAAGGTCAAACTTGAACAATTTTATCACTACAATTATATTGTAAACAAAAAAAAAAAAAAACAATGAAAACTGAATAGTTATAGTGTCAATGATAAAAAGGCTAACAAAAAATAAATTAATAACTCATCAAGTATGCAAGAATACAGGATAACAATAAAAAAAATGTATATTTTATAATATAGAATAGAAAACAAAAAACAATTTTCTTAAACAAAATCAGTGTACGTATACAAAACAGAGAGAGCTAACAACAAAATATCTATGTATATATTTATTAATATATAAAAACAGTAACAAGTATTCATAACAAGTACAAATTATCTTTATGTTGTAGGCGCATGAGATATATCGGATATCGGCAGCTGGTTCGATGGTGCTGGGGATGGCTTGGAAAGGAAGTGAGGGTAACTCTCCCAGCTTGTGCAGTCCATAAGATCCGCACCACTTATCCTGAGGAAGATGGACACTATACCGGGTTTAGTTGCGCCGGAAGCGAGTGACGTGATGATCGATGGCCTCATCTTCCTCCGGATGAAGGAAATCCGCACACAGTGGAGGTGGATCATCTGGCATTTCGTCAGGCTCACAGCGTGGCATTGGAGTGTCCCTGACTCGGGAGGTAGCCTCAACCATGAGTGACTCAACGTATCCTGTTATAAGAGCATAAAATGACTCAATGAACTACATGTATATCTTTCTAGCTATTATTGAAATGTGCTTTAAGTATATGAATTTACAAGTAAACTGATTAAACTTACCATATGTGTTATTTGTTTTGATTTTCTTCACTGTGTAGTCGCCCTTCTTTTGTTTTGGGAAAGTGATGCTGTACCTGGGTTTACCATCCTTTGTAGTAGCCTGCAGATTCTGTCCATTTTCATTGAAATGCATTGCAGCAATGAGCAATCTACAAGAAACAAGTAAATTCTCAGCAATGCATATTTTGTTTACAAAGTATTAAAAAAAATAGTTCCTAAGAATTACCTATCCCATTCACACTTTACCCGCAATTATTATCAAAATATGGCACAAATGATAGCAAAATAATAAAACGCAAACTATCATTGAGAATAACATTACACTTCACAGTAGAAACTGAAACCAAGACAACTAGTTTCATTAGTCCGACAACATAGAGAGATAGCTGTTCAATAAAAATACATGTATATCATCAAATTTTTCCTTACCGACTCTGCATCCCATGATAGGAAAACTTGTTCATCTTTGGGGCATAATGGTTAATCACTGAATGGTAGGCCTCTAGACTGGATGTCTGAACATCAGGTGAAAGCATTGGAATATCTTTCTTCATCTGCCTTGAGGTGATGATGGCTTCCAGCTTCTCCACTACTTTGGTACCTATGAAAGGAGAAAAATTCACTCTTAACAAAATTCAATCTAAATAAATATAATCAAAGATAAATGTATAAAATACAATTCTTCAACAAATTCATCAACAATACTGCAATAAGGTTCTAAAGGAATTGAAAAATCTTTACAAGGTCTCAGCCATCTTTTCCGTCGTGCAGCTTCGTCTAATTCTGCATGCTCGCATCTCTCAAAGAGATCACCATGTCCCTCGTGGATGTTCTGGATGTGGTTGAAGACGCTGACCCATTTCTCCCACCTCAATGCATTGCTGCCTTCTGGTGTGGAAGTGGGGACCCAGTACAGGTGGTTAACAATGCTCTTGATCCACTCCATCAACCTCTCACAGTCTTTTTCCTTGCCGAGGGCTGTCAGCTTCTTCTTCAGACCTAAAATGTACATAGAAGTTTACAAAATCTGACAATTATATACATAGAAGTTTACAAAATCTGACACTTATGTACATAGAAGTTTACAAAATCTGACAATTATGTACATAGAAGTTTACAAAATCTGACACTTGTCCTTCCTTTTTGAGACAATTTTAATACAAATGATAGAGTTTTATAATAAATTAGCGTCTTTCTTTACTTTATAAAATTTTAGCATTCAACTTTATTGTAAAAACAAGAAAGCAATGTCACAAACCTTTTGCAACATGCCAAACATCCACATAGTGTGTAGTGTCTGGCATATTCTCCCGAACCCATTTCGCCACCTGAAGATGTCGGTCTGTTATGAGCTGGCAGACTTCAATGTTGTTCTGTTGTAGGAATTGGACAACTCCTATCAGCCCTTCCTTCTCCATACGACAGCTTCCCCCGACCTCATTGCTCTAATAAGTAAAAAAAGTTACATTAGTTTACCTTAAAAGGTCAAATACTATTGAACATGATTTTTTTTTATATATATATATTTTTTTTAAACTTATCACTTAGATAAGAATTATTGCATTTCTGTAAACAGTTATTTTTAGAATAAGTCGTTTCATGTATCATATGGTAAATACCTGTACAAGTTGGACATCAATGACGATGTTTTTGTCCAAATCCATATCCAAAACTGATCAAAATTCGGAACTGGCCAAACGATTCTCATGTAAATTAAAGCAATATGACCTGCAACTTTGATGCATTTTTTTGTTTCAAAATTGTCATTAATTATTTCAAGGACTGAGAAAAAGAACACATAAGCTTCTGTTGTTCATATTTATATATAAACGAAGAACAACATACTAGCTCTTAATGATGTAAACCTGCATTATTGTCGTCCTGTACATGCAATGTGTTTTTCTTAAATAATAAAAAAATAGGACACCTGGTTGGCCGTGGTGGAAGCAGTGGAGAATATTTCGCAGCTCATTAAAGTATTGACCAATGCGAGTAAACATAGTCAATAAATTAACCTTGACGCGACCTTTCAATACCCAATCACAGTTTACAAAATAGTGATGTCAGTTTTTGATTTGAATTGCGATGGCAACCAATATTGTCATTGGCTAAACAAGACATTACAACATACAGGTGTACATATTTATTTACCAAAATTTTTGTGATTAAGAAGCCACGGGTAGGAGAGAGCCCTTACGTTAATGCTGTCTCCTAACCGTGGTTTTAGATGTTGGAAGACAGATAGCAGTAATTAATATCCCACTTTCACTCCTTTATAACCACTCGTAACAAACAAGTGATAAATTAAAGGCTTTATGGAGGATAATATTCTTTGTTAGCATTTACCATTCGTTTAGTAAATACAAATATATCCTGTCACACGTCGATATAAAATATTGTTTTTGAATGCAAACGATTTGAAATAATTTTTATTTATGCTGTTGGGTTCAATTATTTTTAACAATCTTTGTTTTGATATCCTCACGTGTCACCATTTAACGCTGTCTGAAAAAGAATAAGCTTGTCAATATTTTGTCTGTCTTAATCAAGGATTTATGAATTGAATAAAGTTCCTATTGATTTTCCCTATTTGTCAGTGTAATTGAAAACTAGTGAATTTTTTTGCGGACGAACAGAGAAAAAGAAAGCTAAACATATCCATGGACGGACAAGATTAAAAGATATACCCTCTACTCCTCAATTACAGGAATATAAATACATTAATAAGGAGAAAGAAATCTTGGATGCAGTGCTTTTTTTCAATAAGAGTTGAAATGTCAAGGATAATTTTATTATCAATTGGAAAGTAATGAGCACACCAAAAAGAACATCTTAAATCTTTGTAGAAACTATGCATTATTATATATTAATTTGTGGCACGTCATATTTTCTTAGTGCATCGTTTGTGATAATTTAGAGTATCATTAAATTTGTTTATTACCTCATAATAGAAATGAAGAAGAGATAAAAATGACTTTTCTAAGGAGCAAAGAGAGCACGTGCATTAACAAATATCATTAACATGGCAGTTATGTTCCAAGAGAATTTTATGAGGCATCCATAAATAAGCTGTAATTTAAACAGAAAAACTGAAAAAAAGATGATTTGAAAGAAGCAGGACCAACGATATTTATTTAATGAGCGACTAAAACAAAACATGGGTTGACTGTAAATTTTCATTGCTTCAGAAATTTCTTTCATATTTGATATGTATTGAATATTTTTCCTTTTTCAAAATTAATTTATTTCTTTCAAGTGGGAGCTTTTTATGAAATTAGAATAAGTTTGTTGTGAAGCTTGATTAGTTACTCAATATCCACACGCAAGCACAGACACACATGCTTGTCCCAGTATAAGAAACTCAAGTCGAAATAATATAATTATAAGGAAACATTTAAAAATTTATACACAGCTCAACATACTTTCTAAGCTCACATAATTTTTGCACAAATTAAGGTCACAATCTTTTTGCGATAGGAATGAACATTGCTGACCTATAATACGAAGCAAAGCCCTAATATGTATTTAATATATCATGTTCAAGGTACAAATTCATTTTCAAATTGTCATTTTAAAGATGTTTTTTTTTTTTAGAAGTACTTTGCATATTTTCATCCTCGTCGTGGTTTTGTCGAAATGTAGCGCCGAAAAATGACGCTGTTGCATAAGGAAATCATACCAAAAGACAGGATAAAAAGTATTGTTCATCTTTTAAAATAGTAAGGTGTTTCCATTGAAAAAATAATTCTTTTACATTAACGGTCTAAAACTTTAAGAATTTTGCGGTCGGATCTATATGTCATGATGCAAGATTTAGAAAGTAATCCTAAAGCTGCCCGCTTTTTAACATGAAAAGCAGTCGAACAAATGAGCAATACTATTATTATCTTGCGCTATCTTAACTCATGTTATTTAACAGAAATACAAAAGTTACATGAATTGCACTGTTTTTGAGTCAATGCAAGGCAAAGAACTGCTTTAAAAAGAATGGGTACATAGACGGCTACATTTGACATGAAACCACAAAAAACCATTTGGGAACTGTCACAATCCATCAGCCAAGTATATATCAAAATCCTACCAAAAACTATGTGAAAATTATGTTTAAAGTTAGTTAAATAAACTTACAAGTAAATAAGAAATCTCTTTTAAAATATTATTTGTTGCCTCATCACAGGATTTTGTGTAATAACAATGCGATCTTAACTTGTGCAAAAAACCATGTGAGCCTAGAAAGTGCGTTCAGTTTATATATAACCTGAAGTATGATCCTTATCAAGTCGTTTATGATTTTCCTGCAATGCAAGCGTATCCAAACCTGCACAGTTGAAATGTACATTTGACTTAAGAATGAATAACAGATTTAGACCACATCGATGTGTCGTCTTTTACAATTCAAACACTGTACATGTATATTTTAGAAAGTAGCTGATGAATGTAGGTTTCTAACATAGGCGTCGGAAGCAAATTGAATGTCAGGGAGGAGGGCTAATTGAAGGGGGTTGGGGGGCTGAACCAACAGAAAAGGTGAATCCCACTTTTCAATGCCTATATTATGTACATGTATATATTTGCAAAAAAGTGTGTGCTAAGCAGAGCTGTTTCACGGACCTCCCCACGTCATATTTAAACTCCATCATTTTAGTGTTAAAGTGATAAAATAGGAAACTGATTTTGTTGTTGTATATTCCAAAATATTAATCTATATCAGCTTAAAACAAATTTATAATTCATAAAAAGCTAATTTTAATGCGATGAAAGCGCAAATCGTCTGTATTCTATTCACAGGTAAATAAACAAATTTACACTCTGGTGGTAATTGTAACAGCGTTATCACAGCATGGAGATCTAATTCGTTTCTCTATAAGGAAACAATCAGTCGTATTTTAGAGCTGCTTTTTAATATAGAAATAAAATCCTCGTTGTCGTGAATGACAAAGACTAACCTCCTCGGTCTCGAAATGTTGTTTGAAATCGGTTTTTATCTTTTAAACGACATTTCTCGATCTCGGAGGTTATTCTGCAACATTAACGAAAACGTGGACTTTATTTTTTAATTTTTTTTTTTTTTGAAAAATGCAGTTCCATTAGTTCTCGCATCGCTTTCCCACACTTCATGAACAATGAGAATGGAAGTGATCAACACCTGTTAAGGCATTGAGTTTATTAGAGTCGTTACAAATACACTTTGTAATGATTTTAACAATATTTCCAAAACACGGTTTACGAAATGTTTTGTTTGAAAGCAATTACTGTTTTGGATTTCTCTTCCCTATAAGTGTCTTAGTGATAAATTTATCTTTCATTTATTTAATTTTTGGAAATCACAATAAAATATCAAAAAACATGCATTTAGTTACCTTACCGTTACACAATTCAATATTCAAAATCAGTTTAGCTATAGAATAAGGGAAAAGAAAGTCGAGAGCTGAGTTGGAAGTTGTGAATATTTAAAAAGTCAAATATTTTAAATAAGGAAAAACATGAGATAAAACAAATTAAAATAGAATATTAGATCAGTGTCTTTGTTTTCTGACGTCGATAAGTTGTCCCGTAACACCCACAGTCATCAAAGGTGTCTTCAAATCAGTTCAAGAATAAAGGGTGAAAGGGCACAAAACTTGCATGGAAAGTATTTAGAAAATAAAAAATACTCAATTTTTAAAAGCTGAATAATTTCAACTAAATGGTATAAAGCTCTTTTATTTCACATGAAAATACCTGTGATAGAATTATATGGTTGTTCTACATTACACTGTGCCTTTTACTGAAAAATTGCCCTTTAAAGCATCCACATTTGAAGCTTAGATAATAATAATCCTAAAGACATTTACCTTCGACACTATATATGTAATGCAACATGGGGTTATATATGTCATTGTACTAAGATTCGATTACTAGTATGTTAATTTTTAGTACAAGAATATTTCTCATTCTGATTCGACTTAGAAGTATTCTGAGATTAATAATAAAGAAGATGTTTAAGTTTCTAATTCACTTTGTTTTGTTTTAAATTTGAACCCAATTTTAGCAGACTTATCTGTGATTTTATATGAAACATTTTTTTTTTCTGATCATAAACATGATAAGAATTTTAACATTACTGTAGACGTATAGTATATTCGGCTGTGTATTTTTTAATGCTATATGTCTTGAACATATGTACATAAACAGGGATATAAGGAAATGCGCTATATCAAATCTACACGAACTTGTTCAAAAGCCAATTTCCGCCAAATATCGTAAACGCTAATATAATACATTATTTTACATTATGCTGGGACCTTCAAATCGACATTTAGAATAATGTTTTGAAAAGCTATCAAACATTCTTAAAGGGGCATAAATTAATACAGTTTCAGCTAAAAATTCAAAATTTACTTTTTCATTTTTACAAATATTTAAAAGAGGTCCTTCTAATGATCATCATAAAATTTGAACGCCAGTTGTCGAGAGACAAGACAGATTTAGAGCTCCAAACCTTTGTTATATAATCAAGGTCTGTGTCATGTTTTTGTTTACACAGGTTAATATACCAATATATGTTCGTTCAAAGTACATAATATCAAATAAAAGTTAATTTTATATACGATTCGACAGTTACTATTTATTTGCTGAATTTAATTTTGTTATAAATAACACATTTACTATAGGTAAACAAAAACAAGGCAAGAGCCTTGTTTACATTATGAAGAACTTTAAGTTCTGTATTTGTTTGTTAATCAACAAATGATATCAAACTGTTTGCTAATCAATGGATGATGCCTTAGGTAGGAATTGTAAACATTAAAATTGGTTTTAAAAAATGTATATCCATGCCCCTTAAATAGTTACATGTACTACCACTCATATATCGACTCAATATTGGTTCCCACTTAACTTGAAAGTCAAGTGTACCACATGGTCTTGCTCATATGTTCTATAATCGGATATTGTACTAAAATTAAGACATTAGTGGTTATCTAATAACAGAACATTATGAAAAATAAGATGAACCATCTTTATTTGTGTAACAATGAACACGTATATATTACCTGGAAATTGGGCTTAAATCTCCTAGTTGATGTGACATGGAAGAGCATGATTTACGATCGAACAGTTTCTAAAAAGTGCAGGCTATTGAAAAACAAGTTGATAAAACAAGACTATCAGCATTCACGTGTCAAGTTATAGTTTTGCAAGATTGATAATTGGTATTAATGCCCCTGTCAACAAATACAATATTCAAGTCTATTGCTGACTGATGTTTTTTTTTCGAATCAATTTGTAGACAACTATTAACACAAAGAATTGTCTTTCATGACAAGAAACAGATGACGCAGCTGTGACCGGTCCACGGGGTGTCCTCATGACACCATATCCAACCTCTGAAGATCAATATTTGATCTGCTTCAAATTTTGTTGGTTTTTTACGGACTTTATATCTAAGTACTTTTCGTATTTTCATACCTCAAGAGTTCAATGAGCACATTCTTGAAATACATGTTTAATATTCATTTATGAAATAGAATTCATTGATATTATAAAATATACAAAATATAATATAAACATATAGAATAAACATAAACATATAGAATAAAATAATGAAGAATGAAATATATAAAATAAGAAGATACTTATTTAAAAAAAAAAAATTGAACATCAACATTAAGTTTGAATTTATTAACACGGGAGTAACATAAATGTAAATATGCAATTATGTTATAAAAATATATTTTGTACTCAGGATGATATTAATGATTTCTGCTTAAAAAAAAAATAAACAACGCATACCTCGCCCCACTGTAATAACAATATTTTTAGTTAAACTATCCAATTATGATTACCGATAATCAATTTTTCTTATCAAAACCAAATTTTAAGTGGAGTTTGTGTCCCTTAGGCCAGAGGTGATCCGTCCTGGATTGCACTTTTCGACGAGGCATCGAAAAATTGATAATCTCTTTATATATTGCTTTGTCACAGAGGGGTTTGGTTTGCGTATATTTATTTGGCAATATTTCTTTGTCCAATTCATTAAGTAAATCATCCGCCATTTTTAAATCGTTGTCTGTTGTGCATGGCGACGAAGGTTTTTGGCAGCAATTTCTACGACGTGATACAGTGGCGGCATGTTTCTCTATTTCTTCCAGTTCTCTGATAATGTCTTCAATTTCCTTTTCTGTCTGTGTCTGTGCATTTTTCCATTTTGGCCCTGCTTCCTAAAAAAAATAAGTGATTTCTTGAAAAGCAATCATTGATTGCACGTGTATTTTTTTCTTTCTTGATATTTACTCAAATATATAAAAAGCGTAAAATTATAGGAAATGCACAATGGCACAAGGACATAAAGATTGTGGTATTGTACCATTAAATTTTACAAAGTGATACAGTGGGATTTGCGGAAAAAAGATGAGTACGATTTAATACTAAAGACAAGAGGTCCATGGGCTGAGTACAAATCAGTTCAGTATGAAAAAGTTATCGATGTGGTTGAATTGGGATGCCTCCATATCACTAAAGCATTTAATTTTCCTGTTTTTGAGAAAAAAAGATTTTCTTCCTATATATTACTTCGTTAAAATCTTATCCCCAATTGAGGCTCATCCGCACATGTACCTGAAGAGGTCCGCAGTACAGTTAAGTTGACAAATGGAAATATCTGCAATCTTTTAAAATAAAAAAAAATAATACTTATTTCATAATGATGGGCGATTTCTGTTAGGACTTCAAAAATTACTGATATCTAAAAAATTGTAATGCGGATCAAATCTAGATGTTGAGGGAACACAATAACAATATATATGATAAAGATTTAATGTGTACCAGCCGATAATAAATAAAGAATGGCACTGTTTTTGTTGTTTTTTTTATTTATTTGCAAAACCCTGAATATTTCATTGACCAAAACTTATTTGCACAAGTACAGCAACACAATGTAATTGTCTCTTTATTTTCCAAGTTTAGAGAAGTCTACTTTCAATATAACATGAAGAATTGGTGAGGCATTTTTGCCGAGGGAAAATCAAAATACCCGTCTTATAAAATCGCAAAAAAGAGGTCACAATAATTTAATGAATATGATGTAAAACTGTATTTTATTTTAGTCAATGTTAAACATGTACATGTAGGAGGAGTTGCAAAAATGGAGATGCGACTCTAATATTTAGCACATAGGAAAAAAAACTGACGTGCATGCGGACAAATAGACGGTTGAACAAACTTCATGACCATTTCATTCTGCTTGCAAAGAGAGTGATAAATTAACAAACGGTGATAAATTATCTTTTCTATGATTATAGCTTTCCCGAATATATAATTAAAATCGTAATATATACAGGTATGTGACCATGAAAAATTAAGAAATGAATTGTACCATCAAGACTTAGATGATGAAGATGTAAATATTCAAATTATATATGTATTGGTTCGAATGTCTAACATATATTGGCAATATTGATTGATAAAAACTACTAAAAAGCAAACATCAATGATTTGTTTTTAACATCCAAAACAGGTACAGGAAGAGGATGCTGGTAAATCTTAAAACAGCTCAAGAGAAAAAAATAATGAAAACAGAGATAAGCAAAAATCAACCTCGGATGATCAATTAATTACAGATTACAATATAAAATAAAAATAATAAATTGAACATTGTCCTGTGTGGCTTACTTTGATTTCGTTGTTTCGTGTTTGTCCTTTCTTCCTGATGACCCTTAAAATTTCTTTTGCCGGATCTTGTGATTTTCTACTGTAGTCTCTATGTTTTGTAACTCCCTTTTGACTGATGGTGCGAAGAAGGGTATGGGCATTATAAAATGGATTCTACAAATAAAAGAAAAAATTTGAAATAGATTAATATATTTTACCAAGACTTCAGATCTACAATTTTTCTTTCAAACATAACCAATACATTCAAATTAAGTTTGAACACTGTTTTGAACATTAAGAACTTTTATCAGACCTGTCTCACTTTCCAAGAATATACTGTATGGTTTCTTTAAATTCAGAACTATATTTCTGAATATCAAACAATTTGAAGGCAGAAACTTAATGCAAAATAATGCAACACATTTTATTTTACCTTATCTGACAATTTTATTCAGGTTTTATATTTTAAAGACTTTAATATTCGTTTTTTTTTATTGCAGAAGTTGTGAAATTCTATTAGTTGTATCAGTAGCTCTTACCTCATTATGTTGATATGAAGTGGAAGAAAAATTAGAAGTCCCAGACAGAGCTGCTAATTCCTCTAAAGTGAATCTCTTTCTAACTGGTTTGTAAGTGTCACTCCTAAATAATGATGACCTCAGTGAAACATCAGATGAACTTCCAAGGGCGCTCATTTTTATTAGTCCAATATCATCAGATTTGTCTAAATAATTACAAAAATGTGTCTGTCTAGTACTCGGTCCGTATAACGTTAAAACCAAAATAATCGATAATGAAAACAATAAGGTAAAGAATTGGAGCAAGAAATAATTCACAACTAAATATTACTACATTCAATTGATTTGCTAGTAACATTTAATTGATAACTCCATGTATAACACAATTATTGTTTTGTTCCATGATTTTATTTGAATAATATTCCAATTCATCTATGCTTATCTTGTTTTAAAATCCTTTCTTTCTTTTTATATAGCTTAATAGCAAATACAGATCAAGGATTCAATTAGTATAAAATGAATTAAGCAATTTTAAATGAAGTTTTTTCATTTTTCTTTTTTAATAGAAACATAATGGTATGATAATTAATGACTGATAGCCCAGACAAACCACTCACACATGATCCTATAAACCTTTTGGAAAAAAAAAATCTACAGTATGCTACCATAAATGATTCAACTTTCTTAATGGCGTGCAAATACAAGCAGTAAAACGTCAAAAAAGTTGTGGTGTGAAAAGATAAACGATATCGTATTGATTTTCTTTCATAATCAAAGGGAAGTTACGCTTAATTTCCCGATTTTCTTTATCAAAGTTGATTTTACTATTTCTCTACGTTATTGTTTAAACAATGGACAAATAGGCCTATGAAATGTCAGACAACACTGAAAAAGGTACATTTATCAGACATTGGACAAAGGACATTAGAAATTTAAAATTGTTTAAAGATAAATTATTATGCAATCTCAAATGGTTTAAAGCGGTGGGGGAATGTGAAAAACAGTATTACAGTATTACAGTGGAAGGACCCTTCACTTATGAAAGCGATATTCTATTGGAATTTGGAAAGTTAAGAAAAAAAAACCACATACCTCTGTGCAAAGGAAAGTTACATTGGAATATAAATGACCAATGGAAGAAGGTGATGAAATGTTGCTAATTATCAAACGTTCATAAATGGAAATAGGCATTCTCAGAAATATTTCGAAATACTTGATGACAATATTTGAAAGGTGTTTGTAAACATTTTAGTAAAACATGTAGCATATGGTACTTTCAAGACGACAATGCCCCATGTCGTTGGGCACAGATTTAAAATATATTTTTTTTTTTCAAATTTGTGGTGTAATATCATGACATACATCAATATGGTTTTCCGGACGGGAATATTAAAGAAAAAAATAAGTTAACTTATTTTATATGGAAATTATTGACATTACGCATTTTGGTACGATTTAGATTACATATATTTGCACTCTTACAAAGCAATACTTTAGAAAGAAAAATATTTAAAATAAAATCTTAAAATCAAAAGTTCGAGTAAAAATGTTTGAAAGCAAAACTAACTCATTAGTTTTGTTTGTCCGTGCTTAGTGAGGTGTGAAGAGTTTGACAAATTGTATAAACACGGTGAAACGTAATTATTGACAGTAAAAGATATCGTACCCTGTTTACAAACACAATTGGTGTCCAGGCAAAAAGGAAGAGTAACTTTTTTTTACAGAAATCAGCAAGGTTTCTCATTGGATAAATCCTCAAATAAGTAACGTGAATGAATAAGAAGGACTATTTCGCAAGATGTATCCACAATGTCAAATGTACACAATTTTGTATAGAATCAGAGTCGCTCATCTAAGCAGTAATAAAACTTATTATTTCTACATGATTTTCAACAAATACAATTTATCATTGGAACAAATGCTGATCGACGTTTTCCATACTTATTGATAGTCCATTATTTACACATTGAATTGGCGACGAATTTTTCCGTTATTTCCCGATCTTGACAAGGAGCACACGGCGGGTGTGACCTGTACCAAGGGAATGC